>NC_134361.1:47862509-47888640 GCF_048569485.1 Anomaloglossus baeobatrachus
CCGTCCTTCTTTGGCACCACGAACAAGTTGGAGTAAAAGCCGCGCCCCTGTTCCTGAGGGAGACGGGAATCACAACTCCTTCTGTCTTCAGAGCGGCCACTGCCTGAAGAAGTGCGTCGGCCCGAGCAGGGGAGGAAGAGGTTGTGAAGAAACGAGTTGGAGGACGAGAGGTGAACTCTATCCTGTAACCGTGAGACAGAATGTCTCTCACCCATCGGTCTTGAACATGTGGCCACCAGGTGTCGCAAAAGCGGGAGAGCCTGCCACCGACCGAGGATGCGGTTCGGGGATGCCAAGAGTCATGAGGAGGCCGCCTTGGAGGCAGTGCCTCCGGCAGCCTTTTGGGGGCGTGACTTAGACCGCCACGCGTAGGAGTTCCTCTGACCTTTCTCCGGCCTATTGGACGAAGAGGATTGGGACTTGGCGGAGGGGCGAAAGGACCGAAACCTCGATTGTATCTTACGTTGCTGAGGTCGCTTCGGCCTGGACTGGGGTAAGGAGGAGTCCTTTCCCTTGGATTCTTTAATAATCTCATCCAATCGTTCTCCAAACAGTCGGTCGCCAGAAAACGGCAAACCGGTTAGGAATCTCTTGGAAGCCGAGTCTGCCTTCCATTCGCGCAGCCACATGGCTCTGCGGACTGCCACCGAATTAGCGGATGCCACCGCTGTACGGCTAGCAGAGTCTAGGACTGCATTCATGGCGTATGAAGAAAACGCCGACGCCTGAGAAGTCAAAGATGCAACCTGCGGAGCAGAAGTACGTGTGACCGCATTAATCTCGGTTAGACAAGCAGAGATAGCTTGGAGTGCCCACACGGCTGCAAAAGCCGGGGCAAAGGACGCGCCCGTGGCTTCATAGATGGATTTCACCAGGAGCTCTATCTGCCTGTCAGTGGCATCTTTTAGCGATGAGCCATCTGCAACCGATACCACAGATCTAGCCGCCAATCTAGAGACTGGAGGATCCACCTTGGGACACTGAGCCCAACCCTTAACTACGTCAGAGGGGAAGGGGTAACGTGTGTCAGCAAGGCGCTTAGTAAAGCGCTTGTCCGGAACCGCTCTGGGTTTCTGGACAGCATCCTTGAAGTTAGAATGGTCGAAAAACGCACTCCGTGTACGTTTGGGGAACCGAAACTGGTGTTTCTCCTGCTGAGAAGCCGACTCCTCTATAGGTGGAGGCGGGGGAGATAGATCTAACACCTGGTTGATGGACGACATAAGATCATTTACTAAGGCGTCCCCTTCAGGTGTATCAAGATTGAGGGCAACGTCATGGTCAGAGCCCTGAGCTGCAACCTCCGCCTCGTCCTCCAGCGAGTCCTCCAGCCGGGAACCTGAGCAGCGTGATGAAGCTGAGGATTCCAAGCGGGCCCGCTTAGCTGGTCTGGGGCTGTGGTCCGTGGAGGAGTCCTCCACGTGAAACATAGAGCCCACCCCGGGAGCGCGCTGCGGCGTGGACCGAGAGGGACCTGGAGGCGCCGATCCAACAGTGTCCTGGGTCTGTGTAAGGACCGGTCTGGACTGCAAGGCTTCTAGCAGCTTGGCAGACCATTTGTCCATAGACTTAGCCATGGATTGTGAAACAGACTCAGAGAGCTTCTCAGCAAAAACTGCAAACTCTGTCCCTGCCGTCTGGACAGTGGTAGCATGGGGGGTCTACCTGAGCCGAGGGGCCCACAAGTGGTCGCGGCTCCGGCTGAGTCAGTGTAACAGGGGTCGAGCATTGCTCACAGTGAGGGTAGGTGGAACCCGCAGGCAACATAGCCCCACAAGAGGTACAGGTCGCAAAGAAACCCTTTGCCTTAGCGCTCTTAGTCCTTGTGGACGACATGCTGTTGTGTCCCAGGAGAGTGATCACAGAGGGTATAAGGGAAGAGTATACAGCCCGGCCGAACAGAGATAGAGATTATATATATATATATATATATATATATATATATATATATATATATATATATATATATATATATATATATATATATATATATATATATATATATATATATATATATATATATAATACGTATCTATTCAGGCAACCCAGGGGGACCAGCACCGGATGACCGGTGTGGCTTACCGACCGCTAAAAAGCGGCGTGTGTGTCCTCCAGATTCCCTGCTCCAGGTCTCCCAGCGGTGAAGAGCTCTTTCCTGATGATTCTCCAGCGCAGAATGTCTGAAAAAAATGGCTGCTGGAGCTCTCAGAGGGGGAGTGGAGCGGTGGGCGGCACCAGGAAAAAGTGTGGGAATCTGGGGTCCCTATTGTGATCAAAGAGGGGGGAGGAAGCATACAGGATGCTCCGGCCCTCACTGCCGACGTCAGGACGGCTGTCCCGCCCCTACCCTGACAGACAGGTCCGGGGGCGGGAGTCTTGCCAATAGGCCGCAACTGAAGCCGGGGACTAAATTTATGACCGTGGCCGACAAGCAGGCGCGGTCGGCGCGGAAGTCCCCCGGCTTTCACGGATCAGCAGCCGCTGTGTGTCCCAGGCAGCGTCCGGTCGGCTGTCCCGCCCCTACCCTGACAGACAGGTCCGGGGGCGAGATTTTTCAAGTAGGCCGCAACTGAAGCCGGGGATTAAATTTATGACCGCGGCCGACAAACAGGCGCGGTCGGCGCGGAAGTCCCCCGGCTTTCACGGCCTAGCAGCCCTTGCAGCGTCCGGGTGCCAGGCGCTCCATGAACCGTCCCCATGGGGACACAGAGTACCTGACAGATACAGGGCCCGGTCCCTGATGAAGAAAATACTCCGGTCCGGCAGATTCCACACAGGGGCTGCGGAGGGAGCACGGTCCCAGTACCTGGATGACCGCTCAGGATCCCACTTCTCCCAGAGCCCCTAAGGGATGGTGAAGGAAATACGGCATGAGGCTCCGGCCGTCGTACCCGCAATGGGTACCTCAACCTTAACAGCACCGCCGACGTAGTGGGGTGAGAAGGGAGCATGCCGTGGGCCCCATGGGAGCCCTCTTTTCTTCCAACCGATAACATCAGCAGCTGCTGCTGACTAAAATGGGAATGCATGAGTGGATGTGTGCCTCCTTCCACACAAAGCATAAAACTGAGGAGCCCGTGAGGCACGGGAGGGTGTATAGGCAGAGGGGTTACACTTTTGAGTGTAATACTTTGTGTGGCCTCCGGAGGCAGAAGCTATACACCCAATTGTCTGGGTCTCCCAATGGAGCGACAAAGAAAACGTGTTGAAATATTTGACCACGTCATGATGCACCGAGCATCATGCTTGGTTTGAGCAGTCATTCTGTTCTGACAGGCTGCCTTTGAAAGACAAATTCTCCTTCTCTCCTCCTCTCTCTTTCGCTCCTCACGCAAGCGACTCCAAGACTTCTCCCGAGCATCGCCAGTCTTCAGGAACTCGCTGCCTCAACACGTCAGACTATCTGCTACACTCGCAAACTTCAAATGGAACCTGAAAACTCATTTGTTCAGAAATGCCTACAATCTACAATGACCTCACTGCTTCACCACCGTGCGGAGCTGCCGCCCAGCCACCGTGCGGAGCTGCCGCCCAGCCACCGTGCGGAGCTGCCGCCCAGCCACCGTGCGGAGCTGCCGCCCAGCCACCGTGCGGAGCTGCCGCCCAGCCACCGTGCGGAGCTGCCGCCCAACCTACACCCCACCTACTGTCTCCTCCCCAAAATCCTATAGATTGTAAGCCCGCAAGGGCAGGGTCCTCTTCCCTCTGTACTAGTCTGTCTATTGTAACTTGTCACAAACCACCGGGGGGGTCACTCAGAAATCCCCCGCGCTGGCTACCAGTACGTCACAATCGGGGGGTAACAAGTGGGGGTCACCCCTCCTTTATACCTCCCGACCGACAGACAGAGCACGTGACGCGCTCTCTAGCGCCCCTCTTATAGTCAGGCCAATTATGGAATTGCCCGACAATAAGCAAGGAGGCCGCTATACTACTTATGCCGATTATTGAAGGGTCCCCGGTGAGAGTAGGGTATATATTCCCCCGACCTCCGCGGGCGGAATATATAAAATCTAATCGAAAGTATCTCAATGGCCTCCCCACAATAATCCTTGGCACAACTCGCTGCCACCAACCGCTTCACGGTAACTATTAGCCGAACACACAGACGTGGGATTCAAGATCGAGATAACAGAACAGCCCAAGATTAATTATATAATTTAATCAGCCTAAAGCACACTAGAAACTACAATATATACAATAGGGAATCTACAGAATATACATAGGTCAGAGTACAGTTACAGATAAAGCATGGTTTACAAACAGGTATGCAATTCAATCAGTTACCTTGTGCGTCTGGCCACAGGGGGGCGCTGTAGACCAGGTTTCTAGGAACTCCCACAGATGTTTCCTGCACGTGACCCCCAGCGAAAGAACACTGGAAAATGGCCGAAGTAGGGTTATCAACCTGGGCAAATCCAGGTCCCCTCCTACCTTCGTGACCTCAGAGGGAGCACTGCTCCACCCCTGGCTGGAGTTATGGACAAAATCCACAACATGGAATATGGCCATAACTTGGCCTGGGAGCGTCGTAGGCGGACGCCAATGCTCTCATTGTGACAGTTATGAATTTAGCTACAGAATGAGAGGTTTCCTGACTTGTCTACTAGTTCCACATTGGCTGATATCACGCCTGGGGTATTTCCCAAGCTCCCGCTCCCATAAAAAAGGTGTGCCAGCATCGTCCGCATGCGAAAACACCATTTTTATGGTTGCCGTATTTATCGGAAATATGGCTTGCGAGATATGAACCATTTTTTACTGGAGTCGTTCTGTCTGGCTAGTTCCAGAGCCTTATAATGAGATACAACTCTTGTTACAGGGTGACGGCAGGGAGTCATCCTGTGTCCTTTGTTCCCACATCACCTAATTTCCATATCACAGGAGATGGCCATGGGATGGGTTGCTAAACAAGTTGTGTGAAGGAAAGGGGGGGTGACACCAGGAGAGGGCTTCCTGACATAACTTGAATATCATGATTTATCGTCATATCTCCGGATTTACCTCACATAACTTGTGTATGTATTCTGTATGTAACCCCTTCTCATGTACAGCACTATGGAATTAATGATGCTCTATAAATAAATTAATAATAACAACAACAACAACAACAACAACAACAACAACAACAACAACAACAACAACAACAACAACAACAACAACAACAACAACAACAACAACAACAACAACAACAACAACAACAACAACAACAACAACAACAACAACAACAACAACAACAACAACAACAACAATAGGGTTGTCCATCACTTGGACAAACCCTTCTCGCCAGTACGGGAGAAGAGTATGGGGGGGTACATTATTTTACAAGGGATTTTACTTTACAGTATTTAATAAGAGGTTGTCCTGGTACAGGGCAACCCCTTTAATGTAAATATTAAAAATAATAAGGTTGTCCAGGCAGATTCTAAGGAGCCATGATAAATCGGAAATGACAAAATCATCCCTGAGGTGCAAAGCGTCAGAACGAAAAAAAAACAAAACAAAAAACACAAACAGTTTCCATCTAAGTATAACCCACTTCATGCGGATCTTCCGTGCCATAGCTCTGAGCTCATCCTCACGTTCCTAAGAGAGTACATGAAAAAATAAGAGAAAGATAAGATTGTTGCTGTAACTGATGACACTTTGTATTTGCCCCATAGCGAGCAGTTTTCCCGAATAGAGAGCAGCTCTTACCTGGCGTTCATGCTCCTGCTGTATAATCTTCTCTTGAGCTGCCTTTTTATCCGCCTTGTCTAAAAAAAAAGTAGGAGACATAAATCTTACCTGGTAGTAAACTGCTGGCTTAGGTACATTACAGGGGGATGTCAGACAGAATTTTCTTTATTTTTTGTAGGGATTGATTGATTTTAAAATAAAGATGCCGCAGATGATTTTACGTCAGAGGCGCTACTTCATCTCCTATTCCAGCGACCACGAACCACCATTGTGGCCAATGGAATATAGTCACACTAAACTCTACCAGGGAAGTGTGAAAAGATATGATGCTCTGTTACCCGTTAACTACAACAATAGCAATACGAGCACTCATTGCCACTAAAGCAAATACAGTGGAACCTTGGTTTAAGAGTAACTTGGTTTGAGAGTGTTTTGCAAGACAAGCAACGCTTTATACAAATGTGTAACTTGGTTTAAGAGCAATGATTTGCAAGAGCAGCAAATACTCACCGCGCACACGTCCGGTTCTGCTCTTTCACCGCTCTCTGATCCGCTCTGGAGGTAACTTTCTGTACATATGTACTGTATACTGTACACAGTATACCATTGTAAAGTACAGTATATACCCTATAGCATGTCTATCAATTTGCTTTTGCAGCACATTGCTTATACTGTACCTCTTGTACACCAACAATTGTATTCTAAGCTAATGTGTTTTTTAATTTGCTTTGTTTTTACTGTACAATATTGTGTATTAGTGATTGTAATACTATTATATGAATACAGGACATTATTTTGTATTACTGTAATAGGTTTGTATAAATACAGTAAATATTTTTGGTTGTGGAACGAATTGTCTGTGTTTCAATTATTTCCTATGGGAAAATTCGCTTTGATATAAGAGTAACTTGGTTTAAGAGCTCACTCCCGGAACGAATTACGTTCGTAATCCAAGGTTCCACTGTACATCCACTTCTCCGTTTTAGCTTCAACAGCAATGGATTCCCAAATAACATACTGTCATTTTTTTTGCTTTATAAGACGCACCACAAGTTTGGAAAAAAAACCCAAAACATTATTATTATTATTTGCGGTGGTGGAGCAAAGTCACAGGAGGCAGAGCAGTGCGATGCTGCAGGCAGAGCGGCGGGTGTCCCAGATGCTCGCTGCGGACCCCATGAGCCAGAGAACACCCAGAAACTGTCAGCGGTGCGGGTTTTAAAGAAATAGCGCCCAGAGTCGGAACATGCGCAGATTGCGCTAGCGGCTGAAAGACAAGCAGAAATCTCATCTGCGCACATGCTGCCTCCAGGCACCCTTTTCCTCAAGTCCGTTGCTGGGAGATCAATGGGCCGGAGGCGGAGCATGCGCAGAAGAGATCTTGAGCTTAGAGCTCAATCTGCGGATGCGCCGACTCCGGACACCATTGCTGAAAGCCCGCAACAGCAACATTTTCAAAATAGCCCCCCGCAGTACAGCCCACAGGGAGCACCAGTACAGCTTCCGCAGCACAACCTGCAGTGAGCACCAGCAGCACAGCGCCTGCTTCCTATGACCATTCTCCACCACCCCCCGGTAAGCTACATTCAGATTATAAGAAGCACCCCTCATTTTCCTCCCAAATTTTGGGGAGGAAATGTGCACCCTATAATACAAAAAATACGGTACTTTTTTTTATACCTTTGTATCAATCTTATGGCCAGCTTGGCTATGAAGCAGGACACTTACATTGCTTGTTTAAGGCTTTCTGCATCCGAAGTTTTAGCTTCTCCTGTGGCGTTAACTTGGCCTAGAAATATTGAGACGTCATAAGCAGCATTAGTAGAAGAAGTATAGCAATTATTCTACGGAAAGAGCGCAGACGCAGGAGAGTATTTCTGCTTGTAAGAAGAAAAACAGGTTAACGAGAATGTAAGAAAAATGATGGATTACGAGACAATTAACGGAACGCTTGCACAGAATCGGGAATTTCCAGAATCTTAGTTCATCACATAACCCTACATATCGCGCACATTAGTATAAAAACATTATACTAAATTCCGTTGTCGGCCTACGGTGCAAATCTTATCAGCAGACGGCTTATTACGACACGCTGTGTGATATAAGGATGGATCTATACGCCATGCTCTGTGCAATACACATGCCGCTAACCACAACACCGCATCCTGCGTCAATCAACAAAGCGGTAGAATTCTTACTGACTTTGGCTGCTCCGCTCTCTCGGGAAACAGCAAGTTCAGGCCTATAAAGAAAAGGCAAAGATAATACATTATACACCACATATTTCACAAGATATCAATACCTTAGAAACGTATGCAAACACAAGCTTCAGAAGATTGCAGCCCTAATGTGACCCCAAGTATGAGCCAGAGAGAAAGGCAGCGGCACTCTGTGGCAGGTTTATATTTCATGGATTCTTATCCAAATTACGGCCATGTAATAATACATTTACTCTGAATTGCCCGCCTAGGGAACCTGTATACACAGCAGGGGTCATCTTTGATTAGATAATCCCTTTAATTCACGATCTGAAATGGTAACAGTGGAAGGTGATTACTAACCTTTTCAATCGCTCTCCTATGGCTGGAGATATTGTCCTTCCAGATCCTCTTTCTCGATTTGGAGAAGGACTTCTAGAAATACTACTTGGACTACTGCCTTGAGGACGCCCAAAGGTTTTTCCACCACGGCCATAACGGTCAAGTGACCGTGAACGACTTCTACAAAAGGGGAATAAACAAAAACAGCACTGAAAAAGACATCAGAAGGTTCAGATCCAGCGAAGGTCCATCAGCTGGAAGTGACCCAATTCTAGAACAACCTTGTCCTCACCGTACAGGCAGGAACTGCAGAGAGGAAAATGAACCCTCAGCGTTTCCATAACCTCACTACACTATTCATGGCTAGTGGTTGGTTACATCTTGACCCCTCTGTGTTATTTGAACCAGCGCCGCTCTTTAGAATAGTGGAGGACATGGCTGCTTGACCTCGGTCAACTTTGGAGACTTTTGTTTTTTCTTAAAAGGGGTATTCCCATCTCAAAGCTCCTATCCCAATATGTAGGTGTCATAATAATAATAACATTAGCAAATACCTTCAATTAGAAATGTAGTATAATTCTACTGATATAGCCATGTCACTTACCTCATGTGCAGGACACTGCATCTTTGGTATCTATGGTTACAACCCCCAGCAACTAACTGCCACTATGTGAGTGGTCATAACCATGGATACTTAAGCTGCAATGCCCTGCACATCAGGTAAGACACAGTTATATCAGGAGAACTATGTTACAATTGTAATTGTAGTCATTTGCTAATATTATTACACCTACTACATATTGGGATGGGATCATGGACATAGGGATACCCTTTTAAAAGTGTTATCCGGGAACATGTAACATATATACATATTATATATATATATATATATATATACATATACACACATACATTGTTTTCCACCAGGTGGCGTTATAGGTGGTTTCACTGCATAGCGCATGGCTACTTTACTATACCTAGACACCACCTCTATGCCTATAGCTGCCACCGTTCTCAAGTTAATGGCGGTGGATAGGATATGTGTGGAGACACCAATACAATACAATACAATACAATACAATACAATACATACATATATATATATATATATTTTACACCTATGAGCTAACGGGCAGGTAGTTGCCATTTACATTCAAAGAAAGTGAGAATAAAGTAATTGACTAATTGGCCACAAGGCTAACCTGGCATAACGCAATCGCCTGAGCCCCAGGAGACCAAACACCGAGTATAAGCAGTTTTTAGTGCACATGGTGAAATGAAGGGAATTTTGTTTACTTACCGTAAATTCCTTTTCTTCTAGCTCCAATTGGGAGACCCAGACAGTGGGTGTATAGCTACTGCCTCTGGAGGCCGCACAAAGAACTACACTTAAAAGTGTAAGGCCCCTCCCCTTCTGGCTATACACCCTCCCGTAGGAGTACGGGTTCCTCAGTTTTAGTACCAAAGCAAGAAGGAGGAAAGCCAATAACAGTTTCAAAAACAAATTCAATCCGATAACCAGATCGGAGAACTTAAGAAACAACATGAACAACATGTGCACCCGAAAAACGAAACCCTAAGAACAAATAGGGCGGGTGCTGGGTCTCCCAATTGGAGCTAGAAGAAAAGGAATTTACGGTAAGTAAACAAAATTCCCTTCTTCTTTTTCGCTCCTAATTGGGAGACCCAGACAGTGGGACGTCCAAAAGCAGTCCCTGGGTGGGTAAAAAGATACCACATGAACGGGCTGTCAGACAGCCTCTTCCTACAGGTGGGCCACCGCCGCCTGAAGGACCTGTCTACCTAGGCTGGCATCTGCCGAAGCGTAGGTATGCACCTGATAGTGTTTGGTAAACGTGTGCAGACTCGACCAGGTAGCCGCCTGGCACACTTGCTGAGCCGTAGCCTGATGTCGCAATGCCCAGGACGCACCAACGGCTCTGGTAGAATGGGCCTTTAGTCCAGATGGAACCGGAAGCCCAGCAGAACGGTATGTGTGAAGAATTGGTTCCTTGATCCACCGCGCCAGGGTGGATTTGGAAGCTTGCGATCCCTTATGCTGACCAGCGACTAGGACAAAGAGCGCATCCGAACGGCGTAGAGGTGCCGTGCGAGCAATGTAAATCCTGAGTGCTCTCACCAGGTCCAACAGATGTAAACCCTTTTCAAATTGGTGAACTGGATGCGGACACAAAGATGGCAAAGTGATATCCTGATTGAGATGAAAGGAGGAAACCACCTTGGGAGAAAACTCTGGAATTGGACGCAGTACTACCTTGTCTTGGTGAAACACCAGGAAGGGAGATTTGCAAGATAACGCCGCTAGCTCGGACACTCTTCGAAGAGACGTGACCGCCACAAGAAAAACTACCTTTTGTGAAAGCCGAGAAAGGGGAACCTCTTTCAAAGGCTCGAAAGGCGGCTTTTGGAGAGCAAGGAGAACCTTGTTCAGATCCCAGGGTTCCAATGGCCGTCTGTAAGGAGGAACGATATGACAAACTCCTTGGAGAAACGTGCGTACTTTAGAAAGCCGTGCCAAGCGCTTCTGAAAGAATACGGATAGTGCGGAGACTTGACCCTTAAGCGAGCTAAGGGACAAACCTTTTTCCAGCCCAGACTGCAGGAATGAAAGAAAAATTGGCAATGCAAATGGCCAGGGAGAAAACCCTTGAGCCAAGCACCACGCTAAGAATATCTTCCACGTCCTGTGATAGATCTTAGCTGAGGATGGTTTTCTAGCTTGTCGCATTGTGGCAACAACTCCCTGAGATAAACCTGAGGCCGCTAGGATCCAGGACTCAATGGCCACACAGTCAGGTTCAGGGCCGCAGAATTCAGATGGAAAAACGGCCCTTGAGACAGCAAATCTGGACGGTTTGGTAGTGTCCACGGTTGGCCTACCGTGAGATGCCACAGATCCGGGTACCACGACCTCCTTGGCCAATCTGGAGCGACGAGTATGGCTCGATGGCAGTCGGACTTGATTTTCCGGAGAACTCTGGGTAACAATGCTAGAGGTGGGAACACATAGGGGAGACGGAATTGCGACCAATCCTGAACTAGGGCGTCTGCCGCCAGCGCTCGGTGATCGTGAGACCGTGCCATGAAAACTGGGACCTTGTTGTTGTGCCGTGACGCCATCAGATCGACGTCCGGCGTCCCCCAGCGGCAACAGATCTGTTGAAACACGTCCGGGTGAAGGGACCATTCTCCTGCGTCCATGCCCTGGCGACTGAGAAAGTCTGCTTCCCAGTTTTCCACGCCTGGGATGTGAACTGCGGATATGGTGGACGCTCTGCTTTCCACCCACGTCAAAATCCGCTGGACTTCTTGAAAAGCTTGGTGACTGCGTGTTCCCCCTTGGTGGTTGATGTACGCCACCGCCGTGGAATTGTCCGACTGAATCCGAATCTGCTTGCCTTCCAGCCATTGTTGGAAGGCTCGCAGGGCAAGATAGATTGCTCTGATTTCTAGAACATTGATCTGCAGGGTGGACTCTTCCTGAGTCCACGTCCCCTGAGCCCTGTGGTGGAGAAACACCGCTCCCCACCCTGAAAGGCTCGCATCCGTCGTGACCACTGCCCAGGACGGGGGAAGGAACGACTTTCCCTGTGACAATGAGTTGGGGAGAAGCCACCAACGTAGAGAGTCCTTGGCAGTCTGAGAGAGGGAAACCGTCCTGTCGAGGGACGTCGATTTCCCATCCCATTGGCGCAGAATGTCCCATTGGAGAGGGCGCAGATGAAACTGCGCGAACGGGACTGCCTCCATTGCTGCTACCATCTTTCCTAGGAAATGCATGAGGCGCCTCAGTGAGTGCGACTGGCTCTGAAGGAGAGATTGCACTCCAGTCTGTAGCGAGCACTGCTTGTCCAGTGGAAGCCTCACTATCGCTGATAGAGTATGAAACTCCATGCCAAGATAAGTCAGAGATTGGGTCGGGGTTAGATGAGACTTTGGAAAGTTGATAATCCACCCGAAAGTCTGGAGAGTGTCTAGCGCCACCTTCAGACTGTGTTGGCATGCCTCTTGAGAGGGTGCCTTTATAAGCAGGTCGTCTAGATACGGGATGACCGAGTGACCCTGCGAGTGCAGAACAGCTACTACTGCTGCCATGACTTTGGTGAAGACCCGGGGGGCTGTTGCCAGACCGAAAGGTAACGCTACGAACTGTAGGTGCTCGTCGTGTATGACGAAGCGTAGGTAACGCTGATGCTCTGGTGCAATCGGCACGTGGAGATACGCATCTTTGATATCTATTGATGCTAGAAAATCTCCTTGAGACATTGAGGCTATGACGGAGCGTAGGGATTCCATCCGGAACCTCCTGACTTTTACGTGTCTGTTGAGCAACTTTAGATCCAGGACGGGCCGATACGATCCGTCCTTTTTTGGGACCACAAACAGATTGGAGTAAAAACCGTGACCTTGTTCCTGAAGAGGGACAGAGGTCACCACGCCTTCCGCCTTTAGAGCGGCCACCGCCTGCAACAGAGCATCGGCTCGGTCTGGTGGTGGAGAAGTTCTGAAGAAACGAGTTGGCGGACGAGAAATGAACTCTATCCTGTACCCGTGAGACAGAATATCTCTCACCCAACGGTCTTTGACGCTTGCTAGCCAAATGTCGCCAAAGTGGGACAGCCTCCCACCGACCGCGGGTGTGGGAACCGGAGACCGCAAGTCAGGAGGACGCCGTCTTGGCAGCGGCTCCTCCGGCTGGTCTTTTTGGGCGTGACTGAGACCTCCAAGAATCTGAGCGTCTCTGGTCCTTTTGAGTCTTTTTTGACGAGGCGAATTGGGACCTGCCCGGTCCTCGAAAGGACCGATAACCAGACTGACCCCTCCTCTGTTGGGGTTTGTTTTGTCTGTGTTGCGGTAAGGAAGAGTCCTTACCCTTGGAGTGCTTGATGATTTCATCTAAACGCTCTCCAAACAATCGGTCATGAGAAAAAGGCAAATTGGTTAAGCACTTCTTGGAATGAGAATCTGCTTTCCAATGTCTCAACCACAGGGCCCTACGCAAAACAACGGAGTTGGCTGACGCCACTGCCGTGCGGCTTGTAGCGTCAAGAACAGCATTAATCGCGTATGACGCGAATGCCGCCATTTGCGAGGTCAATGGTGCTACCTGCGGGGCACATGCACGTGTGACTGAGTCGACTCGCGCAAGCCCGGCCGTGATAGCTTGGAGTGCCCATACGGCCGCAAAAGAAGGCGCTAATGACGCTCCAATCGCTTCATAGATGGATTTCAGCCAGAGCTCCATCTGCCTGTCAGTGGCATCTTTAAGTGCCGCTCCATCTTCAACTGCAACCAAGGATCTAGCTGCAAGCCTGGAAATTGGAGGATCCACTTTTGGACACTGGGTCCAACCCTTGACCACTTCAGTGGGAAAAGGGTAGCGTGTATCTTTAAGCCGTTTAGGAAAACGTCTTTCAGGATAAGCGTGGGGTTTCTGGATTGCGTCTCTGAAGTCAGCGTGGTCCAGAAAAGTGCTTAATGTACGCTTAGGGTATCTGAAATGGATTCTCTCGTGCTGCGAAGCTGACTCCTCTACAAGAGGAGCTGGTGGGGAAATATTTAACATCTTATTGATGTTAAATATAAGATCATTAACTATGGCGTCGCCATCTGGTGTATCTAGATTGAGAGCGGTCCCAGGATCAGAATCCTGATCAGTTACGTCCGCCTCATCACCCATAGATTCATCTCGCTGGGATCCTGACCATTGAGATGAATGTGAAGGCCCGTCATAGCGAGCCCGCTTAGGCTGCCCGGGGCCATCGTCCGAGTCAGAGTCTTCACCCTGAGGTGTAGATGCCCGTCCCGGAGCTTGGTAATTGAGCTGAGGGGGACCAGGGGGCAATGATTGCACAGTGTCCGTGGCCTGAAGTACAGGCCTAGCTCGCAATGTGTCCAGAATTTGTGACATAGTGAGAGACATTCTGTCAGCAAACGCTGCAAACTCAGTTCCTGTCACCTGGACAGCATTCACAGGTGGTACACCCTGGGTCACGTCCAGCAGAGGTCCCGACTGTGCAAGCGCCGCAGGGGCCGAGCACTGCACACAATGGGGGTCCGTGGAGCCTGCCGGTAGAAAAGTCCCACATGCGGTGCAGGAAGCATATAATGTCTGTGCTTTGGCACCCTTGCGTTTTACGGACGACATGCTGCTGGCTCTCTGCAATGTGAGAGAGTCTATAGCCAAAGGGGGACCAGCGCTAAGTAATACCAAGTATTTGGAGTAACAAAATACTAAGACTAGTACTGGCACAAGAGGGGGTGAGCCCTGAGGGCTGCTTACCGCCCGCTGAATAGCGGGTAAGAGGCGCAAAATCCCTTGTCTGGGTCTCCCCGGCTCCCCTCTGCAGCCCAGCGTGTTCAGCAGGAATGGCTGCCGGCGTCTGTGGAGAGGGGCGGTCCGTGGGAGTTACCAAACAAAAGTGCGGGAACAGTGTCCCCTCTGTGCCGACTGTGAGGGCTGGAGTATGTAAAAATGACTCCAGCCCTCTGCGCTGATGCCTTGGCCAGCGTCCCGCCCCTCTCCTGACTGGCAGGTCTGGGGGCGGGAACGAACGGAAACAGGCCGCAAAAGCCGGGGACTCGAGTTATCAGCGCGGCCGCCGTAAAAGCGCGGGCCGCGCCGAAGTCCCCGGCGCACCACAAGTGCCAGCCGCGCCGCTGTCCCAGCGGCCGGCGCGACCGTTCCTAGAAGTGGCCCGCGTCCCGCCCCTCTCCTGACTGGCAGGTCTGGGGGCGGGAACAAACAGAAGCAGGCCGCAAAAGCCGGGGACTCTAGTTATCAGCGCGGCCGCCGGAAAAGCGCAGGCCGCGCTGAAGTCCCCGGCGCACTACAAGTGCCAGCCGCGCCGCAGTCCCAGCGGCCGGCGCGACCGATTCCAATAAGTGTGCCTGCTTCAGCGAAGCTGAATGAGGCCATGGCACAAGCGCCGCAGCGCTGATGTCCCCCGGCGCACTACAACACCCAGCATGCTGCGGTGTGAGCGCCAAATACACGGGGACACAGAGTACCTTGAGGAAGCAGGGCCATGTCCCTGATGTACTCCGCTCCATCCAGCATCTTCTCCAGGGGCTGTAGATGGAGCACGGTCTCAGTGCCTGGAGACCGGTAAATCCCACTTCACCCAGAGCCTTGTAAAAAGGGATGGGGAAGGAATCAGCATGTGGGCTCCTGCCGCCGTACCCGCAATGGGTACCTCAACCTTACAAACACCTCCGACATACAGTGGGGTGAGAAGGGAGCATGCTGGGAGTCTGTATAGACCCTCTTTTCTTCCATCCGACATAGTCAGCAGCTACTGCTGACTAAAAACAATGGAGCTATGCGTGCGTGTCTGACCTCCTGCGCACAAAGCTAAAACTGAGGAACCCGTACTCCTACGGGAGGGTGTATAGCCAGAAGGGGAGGGGCCTTACACTTTTAAGTGTAGTTCTTTGTGCGGCCTCCAGAGGCAGTAGCTATACACCCACTGTCTGGGTCTCCCAATTAGGAGCGAAAAAGAAATAGCAATTGAGAAGGGGTTGTCCAAGTAGTGAACAGCCCCTTTAAAGTTTATTAAAAACAGAAACAGACTACCATATAAGGCAATAAATCATTGTAAAAAAAAGTGTCATTTTAGAGAACATTCCCTTATTTGTTTAGATCTCTAAAAAGATTTCACCTTAAAATGTTAAAGAAAAAAACCCCAACACACATGTGGCTTACATACAACTTACCGAGACCTGCGCCTTCCCCCATAATATCGGTCACGGTCTGGGGATCTGGATCTGGAATACTTTCTGCTGTCCCGTGCGCCTCCTCCACCAGAATACCTCCTTGCGGGGCTGCGAGAATACCTACGGGAGCGGCTACGGGGTGATGATGATCGACGTCTGCGGTTATCTCTCCTTGATCTGGAGCTTGACCTAGACCTGGAAGATGATCTTGAGCTGGACGATGTGGAGGAAGACGAAGAAGAAGATGAAGAGGAAGACTTCCGTCTAAACATTGAAATTAGGGGGAAAAAAAAAATAAAAAATAACATGTCAAGTTACAAAGCAGCTATAGGACAGACCAAGCGTACTAGACTACTCCTAACAGGGCTACTATATTAATGAGAGAAAAATCTATTATAAGTAAAAAAAAAAAATCAAGGTAATCAAAACACTAGTTGTCAGAAGGAGCAAGTGGTAACATCCTCACTTACCATAAGGAAATGTACTTTAAAACACAAAGTAATGAAAACAAAAACAAAATATATACTCCCTTTTCTTGAGAATTTGCATTTTTATCTTTTTTTTTCCCCATTTGTTGTTGCAGTGCTTTGTGCACTATGAAGGTAAACGGCCATTAAAACCACAAAACTGTAGGCAGATCACCAGCCTTACACTTCATTGGCAGCAACCACTGCCAGGTAGGATGATCAGTCTATATAGAAAGTAGATCTTAAGGAGACCTTTCAGGATCAGTAAGTTTTATTGCTCTACCTTATCCTGTTATCTTCTTGTATGCTCCATAGAATTCAGTGTCATGAAGGCAAATCAAATGTTTGTAAATACATCCTGTGCCCCCAATGAAACGAGAGAGAAATGCAGTTTGTATCTACATATGCTTGACTAGATACTATGTCACACTGAATTCTATGGCGCTTACAACAAGATAACAGGATAAGGTAGAGCAACAAAACTTACTGATCCTGAAAGGGTCTCCATAAATACCATTTAAAGAGAACATTAGTATTGTAGTGGAAAATCACCTGACAGATTCCCTTGAAACTTAGTGTAACATTATTAACCAAAAGGTAAGCGATTAAAAAAAAAAAACAAAAACCTGTGTCATACATTGCCTCATTTGGGCCTGCACTGGAGTATAAGTAAATCAGTTTTGCCTGGAGTGTTCCTTTAAAGAGGTTTTCCCCCACGAACAAAGTTAATTTTAATCAATAGATCTTGGAATAATAATACAGTATATTACAAAAGTGGGTACACCCCTCTTTTTTGCAAACATTTTATTATATTTGTTCATATGACAACACTGAAGATCTGACGCTTTGATATAATGTGTAAAGTAGTCAATGTGCAGCTTATATACAAGTGTAAATTTGGTGCCCTCTAAATAACTCATACTGCTGGACTGCACGGGATCACAGTTAATTCTTTTTGGGAGGTAAAACATTTCCCTGCCTGTTAAAGAATGTTTTACCTCCAAGGAAGAATCAGCTGTGATCCCATGCTGTAATGTCTGTATACTCTGTTGAGTCTTCCCCGGCCCAGGAGATGTGGTATGATCAGACCATGTGCCTGTACGGTCAGACACGGCCATTACACAGTACACAGCAGGGACACATTACATATATTTTTATTTTTTTTTTAAAAAAAACCTATCCAAGATCTATTGATTAAAGTTTACTTTTCTGGAGGGAAAACCCTTTAAAGGGCAAATACATTCAACTGTATAACGGCTGTATTTTTTCATCTGTATCACTGCCAAATTTTCCAGCGTGACCCTTGATTCAAGCGAACAGCATCATATACGCCTATGATGTTGCAAGCTCTGGTCACAAGACCATTGGGTGTATTGCAAATAGCAGCCATAATATAGATTAGAAGAAGGGAATTTTGTTTACTTACCGTAAATTCCTTTTCTTCTAGCTCCAATTGGGAGACCCAGACAATTGGGTGTATAGCTATTGCCTCTGGAGGCCACACAAAGTATTACACTTAAAAGTGTAAGGCCCCTCCCCTTCTGGCTATACACCCCCAGTGGGATCACTGGCTCACCAGTTTTAGTGCCAAAGCAAGAAGGAGGAAAGCCAATAACTGGTTTAAAGACCAATTCAATCCGAGGAAACATCGGAGAACTGAACCATACCACATGAACAACATGTGTACCCGAAAAAACAGAAAAACCCCGAGAAAACAGGGCGGGTGCTGGGTCTCCCAATTGGAGCTAGAAGAAAAGGAATTTACGGTAAGTAAACAAAATTCCCTTCTTCTTTTTCGCTCCTAATTGGGAGACCCAGACAATTGGGACGTCCAAAAGCAGTCCCTGGGTGGGTAAAAGAATACCTCGTGATAGGGCCGTCAAACAGCCCTTCCCTACAGGTGGGCAATCGCCGCCTGAAGGACTTATCTACCTAGGCTGGCGTCTGCCGAAGCGTAGGTATGCACCTGAAAATGCTTGGTAAAAGTATGCAGACTCAATCAGGTAGGTGCCTGACACACCTGCTGAGCCGTAGCCTGGTGCCGTAATGCCCAGGATGCACCCACGGCTCTGGTAGAATGGGCCTTCAGCCTTGAGAGAACCAGAAGCCCAGAAGAACTGTAGGTTTCAAGAATTGGTTCCTCGATCCCCCGAGCCAGGGTGGATTCAGAAGCTTGCGACTGTTTACGCCGACCAGCGACAAGGACAAAGAGTGCATCTGGGTGGCGCAGGAGCGCCATGCGGGAAGTAGAACCTGAGTGCTCTTCACCAGAACCAACAGATGCAAATCCTTCTGAAATTGATGGACTGGACGAGGACACAAAGAAGGTGAGGTGATATCCTGATTGATATGAAAGTGGGATACCACCTTAGGGAGAAATTCCGGAATCGGACGTAGAACTACCCTGTCCTGGTGAAGGACCAGGAAGGGAGATTTGTATGAGAGCGTTGCTAGCTCGGAAACTCTCCTAAGAGACGAGACCGTTACTAGAAGGCCACTTCCCGAGAAAAGCGGGAAGGGAGACCTCTTTCAAAGGCTCGAAAGGCGGCATCTGGAGAGCAATTAGAACCTTGTTCAGATCCCAGGGCTCTAACGGCCGCCTGTACGGAGTGCTGAGAAGACAAACTCCCCGTAGGAACGTGCGTACTTGAGGAAGTCGTTTCTGAAAAAATACAGATAGCGCTGAGACTTGTCCCTGAAGGGAACTGAGCGACAACCCTTTTTCCAACCTAGATTGCAGGAAGGAAGGAAACAGACGATGCAACCGGCCAGGGAGAAACACCCTGCGCCGAGCACCGAGATAAGAATATCTTCCACGTCCTGTGGTCAATCTTGGCGGACGTTGGTATGCTAGCCTGTCTCATGGTGGCAACCACATCCTGAGGTAACCCTGACGACTAGGTTCCAGGACTCAATGCCACACCATTAGGTTGAGGGCCGTAGAATTCAAATGGAAGAATGGCCCTGGAGACAGCCAGTCTGATTGGTCTGGTAGTGCCCCCGGTTAGCCTACCGTGAGGCACCACAGAACCGGGAACCACAACACCCTCGGCCAATCTGTAGCGACGAGGATGGCGCGGCCGCAGTCGGTCCTGATCTAACGCAGCACTCTGGGCAACAATGCTAGAGGTGGCACATAAGGTAGCTGGAACTGCGACCAATGCTGAACTAAGGCGTCTGCCGCCAGAGCTCGATGATTGTGAAACCGTGCCATGAAGCTGGCACATTGTTGTTGTGCCGTGACGCCATTAGATCGACGTCCGGCCTCTGTCAGCGGCGCCAGATCTCCTGAAACCCAATTGAAGAGACCATACCCTTTCGGCCACACCCCGGCGACTTAGGAAGTCAGCTTTCTAGTTTTCCACGCCTGGGATGTGAACTGTGGATATGGTGGATGCCGTGTCTTCCACCCACATCAGAACCTGCCGGACTTCCTGGAAGGCTTGCCGGTTGCGTGTTCTTCCTTGGTGGTTGATGTATGCCACCGCTGTGGAGTTGTCCGACTGAAGTCGGATTTGCTTGCTTTCCAGCTGCTGTTGGAAGGTTTGTAGGGCAAGATACACTGCTCTGTGTTCAAGAGCATTGATCTGAAGGGTG
This sequence comes from Anomaloglossus baeobatrachus, assembly GCF_048569485.1. Taxonomy (NCBI): domain Eukaryota; kingdom Metazoa; phylum Chordata; class Amphibia; order Anura; family Aromobatidae; genus Anomaloglossus; species Anomaloglossus baeobatrachus. The sequence goes on from NC_134361.1 coordinate 47,882,530, forward strand.
GACTCTTGCTGAGTCCACGTACCCTGAGCGCTGTGGTGGAGAAAAACTGCTCCCCACCCTGATCGACTGGCGTCTGTCGGAACTATCGCCCAGGATGGGGATAGGAAGGACCTTCTTTTTGACCATGAGGTGTGAAGAAGCCACCACCGTAGAGAGTCCTTGGCCGCCTGAGAAAGAAAGACGACTGTTGAGGGAGGTCGACTCCCCGTCCCATTGGCGGAGAATGTCACATTGTAGTGGACGCAGATGAAACTGCGCGAAAAGAACTGCCTCCATTGCTACTATCTTACGTAGGAAGTGCATGAGGCGTCTCAATGTGTGCGACTGGTTCTTAAAGAAGAGATTGCAGCCCGTAGTGAATGCTGTTTGTCTAGCGGAAGCTTCACTATCGCTGAGAGAGTATGAAACTCCATGCCTAGATATGTTCGCGATAGGGTCGGGGTCGGATCTGACTTTAAAAAGTTGATGATCCACCCAAAACTCTAGAGAGTCTCCAGCGCAACGTTCGGGCAGTGTCGGCATGTTTCCTGAGAGAGTGCCTAGACAAGTAGATCGTCTAAATATGGGATCACAGAGTGACCCTGAGAGTGCAGGACTGTGACTACTGCTGCCCTGACCTTGGCGAAGACCAGTGGGACTGTCGCTAGCCGGAAGGTAGAGCTACGAACTGAAGGTGTTCGTCTCCTAAAACGAAGCGTAGAAACGCTAGTGCTCTGGATCAATCGGCACGTGTGGATAAGCATCCTTGATGCCTAATGATGCTAGGAAATCTCCTTGGGACATTGAGGCGATGACATGGCGGAGGGATTCCATCCGGAACCGCCTGGTGTCCACGAGCTTGCTGAGCAGTTTTAGATCCAGAACGGGACGGAACGGCCCGTTCTTATAGGCACCGCAAATAATTTGGGGTAAAAACCGTGACCTTGTTCCTGAAGAGGAACGGGGGTCATCACTCTTTCTGCCTATAGAGTGCACCCTGTTTGCAGAAGAGCAGCGGCTCGCCCGGGAGGTGGAGAAGTTCTGAAGAATCGAGTTGGAGGACGAGAAGTGAGCTCTATCCTGTACCCGTGAGACAGAATGTCTCACACCCAACGGTCATTGACCTATGGCAGCTAAATATCGCCAAGGCGGGAGAGCCTGCTACCGACCGAGGATGCGGAGAGAGGAGGCCGCAAGACATGAGGAAGCCGCCTTGGAAGCGGGTTTTCAGACTGTCTCTTTTTTGGGCGTGACTGAGCCCGCCAAGAATCTGAGCTCCTCTGATCCTTTTGAGTCCACATTGGACGAGGAAAAATGGGACCTGGCCGAGCCTCGAAAAGACCGAAACCCCGACTGCCTCCTGCTCTGTTGGGGTTTGTTGTGTCCGGGCTGAGGAAAGGATGAATCCTTACCCCTGGACTGTTTAATGGTTACATCCAAACGCTCACCAAACAGTCGGTCAGCAGAAAAGGCAACTGGTTAAGCACCCTTTTTTGGAAGCAGAATCTGCCGTCCATTCACTTAACGAGCAGACCAGGCTCTGCTTAAAAACACGGAGTAGCGGAGGCTACTGCCGCACGGTTCGCAGAGTCTAGGGCAACCTGACTCGCGTAAGAAACAAATGCAGACATTTGAGAGGTTAAGGATGCCACCTGCGGCACAGATGTACGTGTAACCGTGTCAATCTGTGTAAGACAAGCTGAAATAGCTTGGAGTGCCCCAAGGGTGAGAATGCTGGAGCCAACGGTGCGCCGACAGCCTCATAGATGGATTTAGACCAGAGATCCATCTGTCTGTCAGTGGCATCTTTAATTGCAGCTCCATCTCCCGCTGCAACTATGGAACTAGCTACAAGCCTGGAGATTGGAGGATGCCGCTTGGGACACTGGGTCCAGTCCTTGACCACGTCAGGGGGCAGGGATAACGTGTATCCTAAGCCGTTTGGAGAAGCGCATATCTGGATAAGTGTGGTGTTCCTGGACTGCCTCTCTGAAGGCAGAGTGGTCCAGAAAAATACGTGAAGCTGACTCCTCCACTGGAGGAGCTGGGTGAGAAATAACCAACATTCTATTGATGGACGCTATAAGATTATTCACTATGGCGTCACCATTAGGTGTATCCAGATTGAGAGCGGTCTCAGGATCAGAATCCTGAGCCGCTACTTCCGCCTCATTACACAGAGAGTCCTTCTGCTAGGACCCTGATGAAACCGAGGGCCGCTCATAGTGAGCCCGCTTAGGCTGTCTGGGACTGACGTCTGTGCAGAGCCGTGACTCTGGGATGCGTGTGACATTCCCGGAGCTGTTAGTTGTTCACACTGAGGGGGGCCATGGATCAATGATTCAACAGTGCCCATGTTGTGAGAGACATGTCCGGACTGCTAGGCTTCTAGTATCATAGCCCTAGTCTCAGAAAATCTGTCAGCAAATACTGCAGACACCGTCCTCATCCTCTGGCCATTAGCAGAGACTCCGGCTGAGTTGGATACAATGGGGGTCTATGTAACCTGCCGGCCGTATAGCCGTACATGCTGTAGCGGCTGCATAGAAAAACATGTGGTTCTGCACCTTTGTTTTACACAGAGAATATGCTGATAACTCCTCCGCACAATCCAGGAGGGTATATACAACGTGCGACCAAACAGTGCAATGTATATAGTAGAAGCATATCTATAAGTGCACTTCTGCACTAGTGGGGTTAGCACCCCAGGTGCTGCTTAACGCCTGTTACAGCGATTGTGTGACTATCAGAATGCCAGGGTCTTCCACACTTGTCTCTGTATCGTACAGAAAACTGACACTAATGGCTGCCGGCGTCCTGTATAGAGAAGGAAGCCGTGGGCGTGCCTGAGAAAGTGCGGGAATCCGGTTTCACAGTGCACACAGTGAGAGGGGTGGAGTATGCAAAACATACTCCAGCTCTCAGCGCTGCTGTGCTATGCAGCGTCACGCCCCTACCCTGACTGTCAGGGCTGTGGGCGGTAACGAAGGGAGACTAGGCCCAGAAGCCGGGGACTCGAGTTAATAAGCGCGGCCGGCATATCAGTGCTGGCCGGCGAGGAAGTCCCCGGCGCACCACAACTCCCAGCGGCGCCTTAAATAAAAACGGCAGCGGCGTTAGCGCGGTAGTCACCCAATACACTAACACACCCAGCAACGCTGTGGTGTGCGATGGCACTAGTGCGGACAGCGCCGCTGTCCCTGGCGCACTAACACACCCAGCAGTGCTGCCGTGTGTCTGCGCGGTCCCCACAGGGACACCGAGTACCTCCATGTAGCAGGGCCATGTCCCTGAAGATACTCCGCTCCATGTCCAGCAGTACCAGGGGCTGTGGATGGAGCACGGCCTCAGTGCCTGGAGACCGATAGAATCCCACTTCACCCAGAGCCCTGTAAAAAGGGATGGGGAAGGAAGCAGCATGTGGGCTCCAGCCTCCGTACCCGCAATGGGTACCTCAACCTTAACAAACACCTCCGACATCAAGTGGGGTGAGAAGGGAGCATGCTGGGGGCCCTTTAGTATGGGCCCTCTTTTCTTCCATCCGACATAGTCAGCAGCTGCTGCTGACTAAACAGTGGAGCTATGCGTGGATGTGTTGCCTCCTTCGCACAAAGCACAAAACTGGTGAGCCAGTGATCCCACTGGGGGTGTATAGCCAGAAGGGGAGGGGCCTTACACTTTTAAGTGTAATACTTTGTGTGGCCTCCAGAGGCAATAGCTATACACCCAATTGTCTGGGTCTCCCAATTAGGAGCGAAAAAGAAAATACAGTTGTGTGAATCTTCCCTACAAGGGATCCTTTTTTCTTAAATCCTGTGCCAGTATATATTTAACATGACTCTTTCATAAGAACTTATGTTAGAGCATTTAAATAATGATTGAAACAAACAGGGCCATATACAAAAAGCATTACTGCCCCATTCCAATTACCGGTTGGGGAGTTCCGGCCCTTCTAATGCAGAAGACTCTGGGCCTCCCGCCCTCCCCCGTAAACTCCGACCCATACGACATACGGCTGGGGAGAATCGAAAGTTACCGACCGGGAGGCCTCTTTACGACCTGAAGAAGAAGTCCCAGGGGCCTGTGAATGTGGGGCCCTTTTGTTGCCACTGCTTGCAGGAGTTTGAGCTGCAGGGCCAGCAGCGGACTCATCTTCACTGCCCCCAAAGCTGGTTATAAAAGTAATAGCTTCCTCCCGCCCTTGGCTTGGAGAGCGGGAACGTGAAGCAGATGAAGACTCCGATTGGGACCTGCAGAAAAGAATAGGAGATGTGACTTACAGCCTACCAATGGATAACACTATTTACTTTAAGGAGCTTATGGTAAAAATGGTATCTGGACTGCAAGCAGGATGTTATAGAGCAGGAGGAGCTGATCAGATTCATATTGTTTCTATGCATAGGAGCCCAGCGGGGCGGGCCCGCTAGACCCGAGAGCCCAGCGGGGCGGGCCCGCTAGACCCGAGAGCCCAGCGGGGCGGGCCCGCTAGACCCCGAGAGCCCAGCGGGGCGGGCCCGCTAGACCCGAGAGCCCAGCGGGGCGGGCCCGCTAGACCCGAGAGCCCAGCGGGGCGGGCCCGCTAGACCCGAGAGCCCAGCGGGGCGGGCCCGCTAGACCCGAGAGCCCAGCGGGGCGGGGCCCGCTAGACCCGAGAGCCCAGCGGGGCGGGCCCGCTAGACCAGAGAGCCCAGCGGGGCGGGCCCGCTAGACCAGAGAGCCCAGCGGGGCGGGCCCCCTAGACCAGAGAGCCCAGCGGGGCGGGCCCCCTAGACCAGAGCCCAGCGGGGCGGGCCCCCTAGACCAGAGCCCAGCGGGGCGGGCCCACTAGAGAGCCCAGCGGGGCGGGCCCACTAGAGAGCCCAGCGGGGCGGGCCCACTAGAGAGCCCAGCGGGCGGGCCCACTAGAGAGCCCAGCGGGCGGGCCCACTAGAGAGCCCAGCGGGCGGGCCCACTAGAGAGCCCAGCGGGCGGGCCCACTAGAGAGCCCAGCGGGCGGGCCCACTAGAGAGCCCAGCGGGCGGGCCCACTAGAGAGCCCAGCGGGCGGGCCCACTAGAGAGCCCAGCGGGCGGGCCCACTAGAGAGCCCAGCGGGCGGGCCCACTAGAGAGCCCAGCGGGCGGGCCCACTAGAGAGCCCAGCGGGCGGGCCCACTAGAGAGCCCAGCGGGCGGGCCCACTAGAGAGCCCAGCGGGCGGGCCCACTAGAGAGCCCAAGCGGGCGGGCCCACTAGAGAGCCCAGGCGGGGCGGGCCCACTAGAGTGAGTCTTCCTGCATGACTGTGCATGCAGAAAGATGCTGTCAATCACTAGTAGGGTCCGCCCACTGCACAAATAATAAAAATACAAATAAAATACAAGTTATACTCAACATTTTCCAACAAACCTATATTCTAATATTCTGCTCAGCTTCTTCTCTATCCCGTGCTATACACAGATCTGACTATATGCAAGTGACCGTTTCAATGTCACTAATCATTTCTATGTTTTCCGCTGCTCATTTTTCAGCTTTCCTGTGCAGACTGAGTACTACAGAATTTAAAATGAAACCTGTCACAGGATTAAAGAGTATATCCAGGACTTTAAGAGAGAAAAAAAAAAATGTGCCGAGGCACTAATAGGCAGGTAGTTCCGATATACCTGCCTGTTGTGCCGGTGTCATTCTTCGCTGGCACAGACCGCTACTTTGGTGATACAATGGCATCGTCAGCAGAGCGGAGGCTTCTTTTCTGCTAAGCTTTGTAGATCGGGCAGAACAGCCGATGTCATGCTGAATGACAGCTCTTTACTGCCTAATTGGTGGAGCCTGCTGTCAATCAACAGGACGTTGGTTATCTCGCCCATCTACAGAGCAGAGCAGATGAGAAGCCGCAGCCCTGTTGATGCAACATTGAGGAAGCAGCAGAATCACCGGCAGGAGCCGCCAGTGAAAGCTCTTTCCTGGAACACAACGATGCCAGGCAAAACAGGCAGGTAGGTAGCAAATACCTGCCTGCAAGTGCTTAGGCAGTTTATTTCTTAAAGTCTTAGATATGCCATTTAAGGCTCGAGATACACGGCGACAGGTGTTAAAATACTGCTGATGTGAAAGCAGCCTAACTGCGTCAAGAATCGATTTTTTGCCGCAAAACCGGA